>NC_089874.1:124347500-124350000 GCF_040182565.1 Anser cygnoides | reverse complement strand
TGTGCCTGTTTCATTTGGAGTGTTTCAACATGCCATACTCTTCTATGAGTTCAGGTGTGCTTCTTTTACTGTCACCTGCCTGCCTCTTACAGGCATTCTA
Organism: Anser cygnoides; assembly: GCF_040182565.1. Lineage (NCBI taxonomy): Eukaryota > Metazoa > Chordata > Aves > Anseriformes > Anatidae > Anser > Anser cygnoides. Next base: position 124,349,900 of record NC_089874.1, on the reverse strand, counting down.
AATTTTCTTGTCTAAATAAATTCTTTTCCACGGTTCATCCTGTTTTGGCCCTATATCTTCCTTTCTGTGATTTTTAAGGCAGAACTGGTCAGTTTGGCCCTTTGTTTTCTGTATCAGCCCATATCAAACTCATCTCTTGGGGAGGAATAGGAGACAGCCAAGGAAGCTAAGCGCACTCTGGGCACTCAGCTTCACATTCTTCCTCTGGACCATTCAAGCTATCTGTTCCAGGCAAATTTTGAAGTGATTCACATGTGCAAAACCTATTCAGGATGAGATTACAGCACAGTCTTATCTGTTTCTCAGTGTTATCTCTTGATCTCATTCCCTGTACTGTCTACTAATTTGGATGTGTGTAATTTTACTGCTGACATTGTTACAATTTTGAGATTGTTAGAATCCATATGTTCATTGCCTGTACACAAAGAGAGAATAGTAATAGGGAATTTCCCCATTACATTGCCTTGTAATAGGGAAAATGGCAAAAAGGTAAGTAATTTGTGACTCTGATGGAGTTTTCTTGTCAGAATGATATGTTTCAGGTGAATGTCCCTTTGTAAACCACATGTTCAGAAGATGGAAGGCGAGGCACTTGCAAGCAGAGTGGATTTGGAATTTTTAAAAATATTAAAATTGCAGGATTTTTGCTGTTTGGCTGGATGTTATTTTTCAAGGCTTAGTTCTTTTGAAAATAAATGAAATCTCTATCATGCAACTTTTCATACATAGTAATGTTATTATAGGGTGCTGAATATATTAGGAATCAACAGAAGACAATATTGGGTTGATATACTCTGTGTGGTCTAAACATACATTAATGAAAATGCAATAAAGTAGTTATGTGAGATTTTGTGGGGAAATCACCCCATGCACACATATAGTAAAGGTATCTTAAATGAAAGTTTGTTATGAATTATTTATGGTCAAAAATAAAAGAAGTAAATAAGAATATGTATGTCGTAATATATTATGTAAAATGAAGATAAAACAAATTCAGTTTCAAACTTTTGGCTCCGTACTTTGCCATATGCTGTCTGAAACCTGTTGAGATTTGAGATCTGAGTGCTACAAGTCATATGAATAGAACATGAATTCACCAGAGACACTGACAAGAGAGTTTAGCCCTGCATTGCTGATCTATGGTATCTATCTTTCCTAAACAATCCCTGAAACTCTGGGTGTTCCAAAATATTACCTTAGAAAAGAGTGAGCTCATCAACTTCAGTGAATTCATCTTTTTCTACTAAAAAAACATGCAGAAAATGCTTGTGTTAAATGTATGCTACGTATACCTATTAGAAAATCTTACTTTTATTCATTGTGAACACCAAAAGAAAAAGGGTTTATTATGGGCATGTATCAATGTTTTATGCTGTCTGTTTGTTCAAGGTTCAAAGTATTTCGAAAAACATCACATCCAGTTTTTCTTTTACTGACCTCAATTTATAATACTTATCTATTTTTAATGAAAATATAAGGCTATGCTTGTGTACAAAATTTGAATTCCAGTGTATACAAACAGTAAGCTGTAACACAAAACCTATAATGTTCGTATATGTTTGAAGTAACTACAATGTCCAAAATATATGGACTGGCTGAAGCTTGCCCTACTAGCTTTAATTAGCCATTATTTCTTGGTAGCAATTACCCAACATGTCATTCTATACCGAATGAATTCCAGTCAATTACAAGTGATTGCAGATCACCCTGCACCAATCAGAGAGGACAATTCTTGATTCAATGAGATGAAATGGATAACGTCAATTAGTACGTTGGTGTTCTTTGATTGCATATTCTTTACAAATAGTGTAACAGCTGAATTGTACCACACTGGCTAACTTGGCTAACATTTCACAGATTATGTATAAAGTCATGAACATGAACTGAAAATGTAAAATACAGTCTGTGTGGTGCATAAAGATTTATTAGTAAAAATATCAGTACGTAGTAAGACAGACTGCATTGTGACATAGATGAAAGGATCTACTGGAAGATAGCTTGGGGAAAAAGGAAAGAGAGACCTGTGTGTGTGGTTCATTCTTCCTTCCTTGTTCCTTCCTTCCTTCCTTCCTTCCTTCCTTCCTTCCTTCCTTCCTTCCTTCCTTCCTTCCTTCCTTCCTTCCTTCCTTCCTTCCTTCCTTCCTTCCTTCCTTTTTCTTTCTTTTTCTTTGTCTTTCTGTCTTTCTGTCTTTCTGTCTTTGTCTTTCTGTCTTTCTGTCTTTCTGTCTTTCTGTCTTTGTCTTTCTTTTCTGTCTTTCTGTCTTTCTTTCTCTTTCTCTCTCTTTCTCTCTTTCTCTCTTCCTCTTCCATTCTTCCATTCTTCCTTTCCTTTCTTCCTTTCTTTCTTCCTTTCTTCCTTCCTTCCTTCCTTCCTTCCTTCCTTCCTTCCTTCCTTCCTTC
>NC_089874.1:124340000-124342500 GCF_040182565.1 Anser cygnoides | reverse complement strand
AACTCCTCCATGTTTGTATAAAGATATGAGTACTGCTTTCTCTGCAAAAATAGGGAACAAGTTTAAAATAGATTTTCTCCAGAAAAAAAAGTCTCATGTTTAGAAGCCAAAGTGGGATTTCTGACTACGATGCCTGTCATTGATATTAAAAATAACTAAATCAAAATCATTAACAAAAACAAGTAAAATTTTACACTTCTAAGGCAGTATGATTTTCAGCAGATCTCTTAGCAGTATATTAAATGTATCATTTGGCCTGAACAGCCACATATGCTAGAAGATGTAGTAACTGGTTCAAGCATCTTTATCATTTTGCATTTTGAGTATGTGCAGCATATAATTAAACAAGAGCCTGTGTCAGCAGGGAAATCTCCATTGAAGTGAAAATTTGATCTCACAGTTAATTTTGCAACTGTTTTCATGAATAGAAATGCTTCTGGTTATTCAAGACTCAAAGCTACTTCTATTCAAGTCACTATTGGAATCACTGAGACTTCAGCAGAAACAGAATCAAAGTCATTATATGAACCACCAGCAATTCTTGAAATGCTAGTGACTTTTCCCTTTCTATAAAAAGAAATTTTTGGAAGAGTGAGTGATCTGGACACAGAAATTGGACAAAATCTTTTTTAATACAAGGAGCTGTCCTATTGGGATTTCTTACTCTTTCTGACCCACAGAAATATAGCAGACAGTATATTTATTTGTTCAAAGAGAATGTTAATTTTGAGAAGAGAGTGCATAATTTTAACAAATGTTCACATGTTCACATCAGATTTTTTTTTCTTTATAAGGATCAGTTGGTCTGAGATTATAATGTGAACTGTGAATATTGATTTAAAGTGGAAAACAACAACATTTTTAAATGACTAAGCTATTCAGTTTTTGATGGGACACCAATGAGTTTAAAAAGCAGACTAATAATGCTCCCCCCATCATTTCATCTTAGGCAAGTGAGCTAAATTTAGCAAATAAGCTGGATACAAGGTTCTCTATGCTTGTCAAAATATGATGGCAATTAAACTGGCATCTATTCTGTACTTCTTTTTTTTTTTAATATATTTTTCAAGGCTTTGACAGTTAAAAACTATTTAGAATATTTATGACACTTCCAATGAGTTGGTAACATTTTTTTTTATTGCATTGCATTTTGCATAATATAATTTGTCACTACTTCTTTATTAAGCTTGTTTTATATTCATAGTTGTCCCACAACACTATATTTTCCTCTTTGTCAGCTCAGAACTTCATTATGAAGGATGAGGTTTTATCGTTTCCTAGTGATGCAAATGTCTACAGTGAATAAGTGTCATTATGCAGGAACAGGAATTTAGTTTTCCTCCATTAAGCAGCCAAGCTAATGACTCAACAAGTTTATAGCCCACCACAAAATTTGATAGCTTGGTGTGAGTTAAACAAATGATGGTTGCATATTTATGTGAAAATGAAAGCGACTTTTGGGGGCTGGATGTTGTGCTTCTCCCGTTTACAGCCTAGGCTTCCATTTTGAACTTAAAGAAGGGTAATTCCCAGTTATACTTTAAGATGAGCACACCTCTTGGCCTTCTTCTAGCTGACATGAGTCCTATACAACAACACCAATGTAAAGGGGAAAAAAATATATATATATATTGGCTAACGTTCAAATCCCATGGAAACATTCCCATTTAATGGCTTTAAATCTCACAAATTTTCATTATATTCAGAAAATAGACTATTCGTAATAAACATTAGATGAAACTGAAGATGATACACATCATGTTTTTAGCACTGGAGCATTTCCGTCTGGGTATGAAACCCACTCCATGCTGTTTCTGGACCAGTGGACAGCTATCTAGCCAAAAACCCTACCAAGCTCTTTCTTTTCTTTATACAGTCAATTTTAATTAATTAAAAGAATGCCTGAAAAAGGCCTATCTCACTGTCTAATTCATTTCCTCTGCGGTATAAATTTGTCCCCATGGTATTTTTTTTTAAATGCTTTGCCTAATTTAATTCCAAATATGTCCAAGCTTAAAGCTTTCAGCATTTCCTTTGGAAGACTGTTTCTCAGTTTAAGGGATCACATTGTCAGGATGCTTATTCAGATATTTAGACAAAGTTTAATTTTTTCCCTTAATTTCAATCTATTTCTCCTGGAGTTAGATTCCTGGCTGGCATAAACTGTCATAGCCACCCTAATTTCCTTTGGGTTTGGACAGTGTGCATCATCTGAGAATTTGGTCAGGGCTTTCCTTTCCTACTATGCTAACAATTCTTCTCTCATCTGATACATTATACGATTAATCATCATGCTCGCATTTAGTCATTGCATTCTGTATTTAATAACTCTATCAAATCCCACTTTCTAATACCATATTGCTTGCTATGTCAATCATTCCATCCCATAATTCACTTATTAATCCATACTTCATGTAGAGATTAAAATCAGCTCCTGAACTAGATTAAACTTTTCCATAGTGATGGTAGAACAGCTGCCATGATCATAAAAGAGGATTGT